>NC_056729.1:1290522760-1290570260 GCF_019279795.1 Protopterus annectens | reverse complement strand
GTTCTACTGTAGTTTAGCACACACACAGTAGCAATGCCACAGTTGTGGCCACTGACAAACTGTGTCATATTCTTGTAGGTCCCTCTGGTGTGACAGCAGGACAGACGATACATGCTGGTGAGTGTGTTAACACTTTAAAATTGGTATTGAAATGTGCATGTCATAGGTGAGGTGTAGGCCATGTACACATAACACACCTACGCATAAGGCATGCTGTGCATGTTTGCTGTGAGATGTTAAACATTTCAGTAAAGTCAGTAGCTGCCTCAATCACATGCAATGCACAGAGCACCAGACACAAATGTGGCAACACTGTACTGCACATTGGATAGGCATAGTTGACACACATGTACACAATATAACACGTTTGTCATACGCAGTACACCTCAACATGCTACACATAGTGTAACCAGACATCCGCTGCCAGGTCACACTTCAGTATCCCACATGTCGTCTCCACACCACACATAATATACCTGAGGGGTAGGGGCCTAGCATGGGGCTGTGCAACACTCTTCAACACATAACACAGTCATGTTAGGCAATGCTCCCAATTGGGCACCTCACACACCCTTGTGCAATGTGGCTGTGTAATTGTGAACTTAGCCACGGCACTGCGGTTCAGGTACAGCATGCTAGGCAGTGGTCTAGCACACTTTAGTGGCCTTGAGTGACCACATGATGCATGATGATGATGGCTAATGGTACTACACCCCATACAGTTACAGTGACCACAGTACTACACATAGCTGTCATTGCTTTGCACCTCCATGTTGTGTGTGCACACATATGCACCTATACACATTATGCATAGCATGTTGTGTGTGTGCAAACATATGCAACTATACACAATATGCATATCAGTCGCATTCTGTACAAAGTGACACCTATTTGTCCTGGAATGATATTGGGTATATAGGTCACATGACACACATTGGGTATGTGTGATGTTCACTGTTGCAGTCATGTACCATGCAATGTCATGGCTGGCACTGGCATATCTGGAATATGACCCACACTCACCATAACCACTGTACAATGGACATGTCCAGGATTGGTATTCCATCATGTATACATGCACCACTTATCCCGTGTGTGTACATAGCATGCATGTGCTACACCTGTGTCCATTATTATCTGCTACAGACACAGACACTGCATTCAGACATGGAAATCCATGTGACACACAGATAACACATGCAGCCATGGTATGTATACCTGTGAGTGATGGTGCACAGGACATTGCAGAGCTTATAATACTTGCACAGAAATGTTGTCTCCTTGTACAGATTGTGTTCCAGGTTGTAGGTACTCACTGAACATGTACACACATGCACCACAGCCATGTACACTGTCATTAACTATGGCTATCTACACTCACACTGTATGGACTTGATCAACACATATTCTGCATGCTGACACGTGTGACGTGACTGTTTGCCTTGTGATACTGTCACTCACCTTCAACCACTATTGAGTATGTTTTGGATTGCTGTTGTGTGTGTGTATCTGCTGTAGTGAGGAGTGTGCATGTGTTCCTGTGTGCATGTGTGCATGTGTTCAAGTGTTCATGTATGCATGTGTTCCTGTGTGCATGTGTGCATGTGTGCATGTGTCCATGTGTGCATGTGCAGACCATAAAGTGTGTTTCCTGTCTTCCTCTCACAGGTGCTGAGTTAGGGGTTGGTGAAACCAGCAGGCAACCTGAAGCCACTGCCACGAATAGTGGTGATGATGACACATGTATTTTGGCACAGGGAGATTTGACAGGGTCTGTCGTTGGTCCGCCAATTGACAGTACACAGCGTTCAACCCCATCTATGCGCACACTCATACTGTCAATACATCCCTCACCACCAATGGCCATAGGCGAGGGACAGCATACAGTTGACATTGACCAGGAGAGTGTGGTACCCATGGCACTTGAATCCCCTCACAGCAGCCATAGCCATAGACCTGGAACGGTATCACATAGGCAGAGGTCCAGGGGTACTCGGCGGAGCACCACTGGTCATATTGCCCCCGGCAGGCGTGCCCTCACAGGTCTTACGATGACCAGTATGTTCCAGGCTGTAATGCAAGCTCAGGCACGTATGGAATGGTACACCAGGCAGGGACTTAGGGCGCAGAGGGCACATTACACTGCTATCAATGACAGCATCCGTGACCTTGCCGGTGCCATCCGGACTTAACCCGAGGTCATTGATAGACGTTGGGGGGAGAAAATAGATGTCCTCCACAACATGTCTTCCTTGAGCCAAGACCATGCGGGATGGTTGCGATGTCGACGCGGACACATGCGAGCAACAGCAACAGTTGGCAGTGGTTGTGGATGACCCACAGTTCACAGCCGCTCCCGTAGTGGCAGTACCAACCCCAGCAATGCTGGGGCTGGCCTGTCCATTGACCGTCCCAGTAGACCAAGTGCACATGGCTCTGGCCAGTCCCAGCAGGGACATGGGTCCAGTTGTCATACCTCTGCCTCTGATGACAGTACCCAGTCAGGGTTGGTACCCGATATTGTCCATAGCACCCCTGCCAGGCAAAGGTACTGTGTATGTGGCCAGAGACAGTGATCTGTACAGCCTAGCAGGTACATTCTGTGGCTGTCCCACAAAAGTACAGTTTTGTACCTACCATAAATGTAGATGTTTGAGTGCTAATACCACTGCAGTCATAACAGATGGGTTCTCCTGCCGTCAGGCGGGTCCTCGGTCGGCCGAATTCCAAAGTCTAGGTCTGGTGTCGGTTGTCGCCGTTTCTTCCCTGACGTCAGTGCAACAGGGGTATAAAGGAACCAGCCGACACCATTTTCTTCAGTTTTTCTTGCCCCAGATGTCAGGTGCCCCCAGAAGGAAGGCAATAATAAATTTGTGTGATAATGCAGTGCTATATAATCAAAATACAGTAGTTGCAAGCAAATACATCATAAATGAAAACCCCAATCAGGTTGTATGAGGATGTGTTAGCCTATAGGCCTGTCCCAAGAGGGGAAGGAGGGAGGGAAACCTGGACTGCAGCTGTATTAGCACTCGAACATCTACATTTATGGTAGGTACAAAACTGTACTATGTTCATCATGCATACAGCTGCAGTCATAACAGATGGGTAGAATCCCAAAGCTAAGAAAGGGGTGGTAGGCACTAGTTGGAACTAGGAGGAGCCAAAATGCCCTGCAAGACTGCAGTGGCAAAGCCTGCTCTAGATTTGGAGTATAATGGTAGGTTGTAGTGCTTGGAGAAGGTATGCACAGAACTCCAAGTGGCTGCTTCCAAAATATCCTTGGTAGGAACTCCTCTGAGGAAGGCTGCAGAGGTGGCTGTGGCCCTGGTGGAATGAGTTCTAATGTCTGTAGGAACAGTTTTGCCATGAAAGGAATAGCAAAAGCATATGCAGTGGGCTATCCATTTTGAAATTGTCTGTTTGGAAATTGGCTTCCCTTGAGCTCCTACCGCATAGGCCACAAAGAGCTGTTCTGATTTTTTGAAAGGCTTTGTTCTGTCCAAATAATAACACAGCTGTCTGTGGATGTCCAAGGAATGTAGTAATCTTTCCCCTTTGTTTTGAGGATTAGGATAAAAAGTAGGTAAATGTATGGCCTGATTTAAAGCTACCCTGGATACCACTTTAGGCATAAAGGTCGGGTTCGTTCATAAGGAAACTCTGTCCTGATGGAAGATGATAAAAGGCTGGACAGCCATGAGAGCCTGTAGTTCTGAAACTCTATGAGCTGAGGTGATAGCCAGAAGGAAAGCTGTTTTCCAGGACAAATATTGCAAATCTGATGAGGCAGCTGGCTCAAAAGGAGGCAAGGTCAATTTTTCCAGAATGAAATTAAGATCCCAAGCAGGTATTGGTTGTTTCATGGAGGCCTTAAATTCTTAGCCCCTCTGAGGAACTGTCTTAAGAGAGGGTGAGAGAATAAAGGTGGATCAGTGTTGTATTCTGCAGAAATGGCTGAGGCATGTATTTTGATGGAGGAGAAAGAAAGTCCACTGCTTAGCAGTTCAGCCACATATTGTAGTATTTGAGGTAAATTCAGTTTTCCAGGATCCTGCTCCTTTTTCTTATTCCAGACACAAAAACGTTTCCATTTTGTGGAGTAAGCTTTTCTAGTTGATGGCCTTCTGGCCTCCAAAATGACATCCTGCACCTCCTTGGAGAGTAGGGCCTATTGAGATGCTAAGGAATCTTCCATGCAGCTAGATTGAGTGTTTTTAGCTGGCTGGGAAGAGTTTTGAAACTGTGCTGAGTCAGAAGAAGAGGCATTAGAGGCAGGGTCCATGGTGGGGAATGCGTCAGGCTCCTCAGGAGTGGGTACCAGTGTTGCCTTGGCCAGTCCGGAGCAATGAGAATCATCTTTGGTCTGTCTGCTTTGGTCTTTAATAGAACTTTGGGCAGCAGAGGAAGAGGAGGGAAGGCATAAACTGTCCTTGATGTCCAACTGAAAGAAAGAGCGCTCACTCTCCAGGCCTCTGGATGGAAGATCCTTGAGCAGAATTTTGTCAATTGATGATTCTTGTGGGAGGTAAAGAGATCTATGTCTGGCCTTCCCCATTCTTGGATTATTTCTGTAAAAACCTTTGGATGCAATTTCCATTCGTGTGGATCTGTCATATTCCTGTTTGGGTTGTCTGCCAGCGTGTTTTCCTTGCCTGGCAAGTACTGTGCTTGTAGTTCCATTTGTAAGTCCATGGCCATGTTCCAAAGTGATATGGCCAGTCTTCATAGGGGGTAAGAATGTGTTCCTCCCTGTTTGTTTATGTACCACACAACTGTGGTGTTGTCCGTTCTTATCAATAATTGACCTGGTTGTAGAAGGTCCTTGAAAGCTATAATAGCATTTATTACTGCTAGCATTTCTTTTTGATTGATGTGAAGGTGCTTTTCTTTTTGGGACCATTTGCCCTGAATGCACCGATCTGTCATGTGTGCCCCCCAGGTGTAGTCCGAGGCACCTGTTGTGATGACTTAATTTGCTTGAGGCTTGCTGAATGGAAGACCTGTGTTTGTTTGACATGCTTGAGCCCACCACAGAAATTCCTTTTGCAGACATGGAATTAGAGGTATTATTGTTTCCAAACTGTGGCTGTGTTGAGACCATATGTTTTTCAGGTACCATTGTAGTTTCCTCATGTGCAGCTTTGCACATGGGATTAGTAAGATGCAAGATGCCATGAATCCCAGAGCCTGCAGGATTTTCCTTGCAGTCAGCCTGGTGCAATTTGCTAGTGTTCTGAAGTATTGTATTAGTTGCCCCTGCTTCTCTGGCGTGAGGTAGGCCATCTGGGTGTTTGTGTCCAAATTGGCACCCAGGAAAATGATCTTCCGAGAAGGTATTAGCCTTGATTTCTTTTTGTAGACTGTGTACCCCAGAGATTTCAATAACATTATTACATAAGCCAGATGTTTCAGAAGAATGTGCTTGCTGTGGGTCTATATGACTTCATCGACAAGTCAGAAGACCGACATCCATTTCTCCGACACGAAAACACCTACAGATTATATCAGCAAAACTCCAAATCACTGACATTCACTTGTGCGACAACCAAGGACTAAGAAATACAATCCCCGTAACAAGTACGTAACACTACTACACCTACCAAAACATGGTAGGCATGATTAGCGAAATTAAAACCTTGTTGCAGACATGTACATTTAATAAATATGTACTGTTCTCAGCAAACCGAGTGGCAGTGTACAATCTAGATACTCTCGATACTGAGTGTGTTATGTGCTGTATAACGGGAGTATTTAAGTTGTACACTACCTCTGAAGTTGCTAACATTAAGGAAATGTTTATTCAATGTACATGTCTGCAACAAGGTTTTAATTTTGCTAATCATGCCTACCATGTTTTGGTAGGTGTAGTTGTGTTACGTACTTGTTACACGGATTGTATTTCTTAGTCCTTGGTTGTCGCACAAGTGAATGTCGGTGATTTGGAGTTTTGCTGATATAATCTGTCGGTGTTTTCATGTCGGAGAATTGGATGACGGCCTTCTGACTTGTCGATGAAGTCATATAGACCCGCTTGCTGTCCGCTTGGATCAGGCAGTCATCCAAATAGGGGTATATTTGTATCCCTTGAACTCTGCAGTAGGCAATTACTGATGCCAGGCATTTTGTGAATACTCTGGGCGCAGTAGATAAGCCAAAGGGCAATGCAGAGAATTGATAATGGGTTGAACCTGCAAGAAATCTGAGGTACCTTCTGCAATTTTGTCTGATTGGGACATGCAGATATGCCTCCTTGAAGTCCAATGTTACCAGCCAGGACTCCTTGCCCAGCATGGGAAGAAGTTGCTGTAGAGTGAGCATCTTGAATTTTGGTACAAGTAGAAATGTGTTTAGGATGGATAGGACCAAAATAGGTCTCCAATCTTTTCCCTTCCTTGGCACCAGAAATAGCCTGGAATAAAAACCTTGACCTTGTTCGTGTGTAGGTACCTCTTGAATAGCTTTCATGTTTATGAGATCTGCAATTTGTTGTTGTGCCTCTGCCCTTTGATTGTGTGGCAGGTTTGGTATGCCTCTCATTTCTGGAAGGGTGTGAAAATGAAATTTGTAGCCTCTGTTTATAATGTCCAGGATCCATTTGTCCTTTGTGACAACATGCCAATTTTTTGAAAATAATGCCAGCTTTCCTCCTAAGGGGGCTGCCGTTTGAAACCTGGTTGGCATGCAAAGGGGAAAGACATTGGGTTTGCTTTCTGAAAGATTGCGAGTTGTCCTCACCACCTCTTTGTGTAGGGGCTTGCCATTGTCTGCCTCTATACGATCCTTGGGATTGTCCTCTGCCCCTAGGGTACCTGTATCTGCCTCTTTGGGGTCTGTCTGTGGCAGGAAAGGACCAGTTTTTGGAAGGCCAATTTCTACTAAAACGTGGGGGTTGAATCTGTAGAAATTCTTTCACTGTTTGCATTGATTTAGCCTTTTCCTCCATTTTCCTTAATACCTCCTCAGCACTAGCACCAAATAGTACATCCTTTTGAAGTGGGGCGTCTAGTAATTTAGCTTTGACATGATCAGGCAAGGCTTGTTCCTTGAGCCAGGCATGCCTACATATGACTGATCCTGTAACAGCAGCTCTACATGAGGCCTCTAGAGCATCAAAACCACATTGTAAGGTATGCTTACCCACTTGTTCTGCACTATGCATCAAATCCTGCAACTCCTTCAAGTCTGGTTGTTCAGGTTGTGACATTTTACTCTTCAATTGTGATAACAAAAACTGTTGGTATTTTAGCATATGAAACTGACAGTTTAAGGCCCTCATGGATAAGGTAGCCAAGGTATATACCTTTTTTCCCCACCTTTCTAAAGATCTGGAATCTCTCTCGGAGGGCAATGGATTTTTGGCAATGGAGGCCTTAACTCCCTTGGGGCCCTGTGAGATGGTTTCTGGGTCAGCAGCATGGCTTTTGTAAAGAAATTGGTGTGAGTCCGGAACCCTGTAGTACCTGTCAGGCTTAACTGGTGCTGGGGGTAGAGAGTCCGGGTTAAGGCAGTCCTCCTAGTAAACATCATCTAGGATGTCCAAGACAGGAGGTATAGCCAGAGGCCTATGCTGAGGTAACAAGAGAAATTCCCTGAGCCTTTTCTTGGAATCTGAATAATCCTGGCCTTCCCAGTGGAAGTTTTCCCTTAAAGTATGCAAAGTTTCCCCAAATGAGTAATCCTCAGGGGGGGATACAGAAAGGATGGGCTCCTCCGCATCAGAGTCTTCAAAAGGGGCGTAAGAATGTTCCTCATCATCAGCGTGCTCTGAAATAATGGAGCCCTGGTCAGAGGAGGGGGAATCTTCCTCCACTCTGGGCCTTTTGTCCGGTGGGGGCTGAGAACCTCTGATTAGAGTAATTAAATCCTCAGCCATTTTAAGCATCTGTTTCTTAGGCATGGGGCCTGTATATGAGCCCTCTGTAGCTGGTCTCTTAGGGTGCAAGAATGCTTTAGACTTTGTGAAAGCCTTGATGGAGAAAGAAGAGGAAGGTCTGAAGACACCTTGAGTGGAGGTGGACCTGTCCACATTCTGAGTTTCAACGCCAAGAGTGGCTTCGGTATCTGTAGTCGGGGTGTGAGCCGAGGAGCCTGCGACCTCGGGCACAGGAGACACTGTCAAAGAAGTGTCGTCGGTAATCAGGGGCTGCGTAGGTGCCTCACTGAGAACCGGAACACGTGTTGTCGGCTTTGACGTGGTGTCGGTAGAGGCCACGGACCTCGTGTGTCGGTCCTTGTCTTTGCGTTTTTTAGACAAAACCGGAGTCGGAGTATCCAGCGACATAGTATAGTTAAATGCTTTCCCAAAATAATGCTGGGCGAACTCCGCCCGACGCTTAATAGTGCGTTTGTTGAATGTAGCACAAAAGCGACAGACTGAGACATCGTGGGCTGGGCCTAAACAAGGTATACAGAGGGAATGGAAATCCTTATGTGGTATTTGCTTCCCACAAGAAATACAATTATTAACTTTGTCTGACATCGGTCTGAGGCAAGAAAAGTTTCCCTAACGGGGTACTTAGCTTTTAAGAAGACTTTGGTTTCCAAATTTCGTAATTCCAGGAGCAGGCCAACCGGCACTTGCGAACTGCTTCTGCTTCGGGCACCGCGCGGCAAGAAAGACTGAAGAAAATGGCTTCGGCTGGTTCCTTTATACCCCTGTCGCACTGACGTCAGGGAAGAAGCAGCGACAACTGACGCCGGACCTAGACTTTGGAATTCGGCCGACCGAGGACCCGCCTGATGGCAGGAGAACCCATCTGTTATGACTGCAGCTGTATGCACGATGAACACCTACCATATATGGCAGCCACATGGTGGAGCTGTGTGCATGCAGACACACACACACATTAAGCAAACAACTAGGGCTCACACATACACACACACATTACATCAACATTGGCCCATGCTGTACAGTTGTCCCACACACACACACACACACACACACACACACACACACACACACACACACACACACACACACACACACACACAGACATGTCGATTGGATGGGTCAATGTTAGGCTCTGGCAAACAACAAAATGGCCTGTGCATATGATGATACCTGTGCCGCCTCCTGTCATCTGCATTATTGATGGAAGGACATGCTAACATGGTGCTGATGTACAGGGTGACACTATAGCAGTGTAGCAATAATAGCAAGTTGTCAACAAGGAAGTGTAACTACATCCTTGTAGGTATATCTGAGCAGACATTATGCATCAAAGCTCTGATTGTCAATGTAGCATTGTTTACACAACTGTTAGGTCTGAGTACGTATTATCAACCCATGTGCCACTTTGCTGAAGTGTAATGTGTTGCAAGCATGTGTTAGTGAGTGGACAGTACGTGTGTGATGTGTGCAGTACAGATTAGCAAGTGTACATCTGTGAACATGGTGGGTGCGCACTGTCTGGATGTACGTGCATAGTGGACACATGGGACATGTGACATACCTTGTCGTACACATTAACATCTCATAGCATCTTTCAATGACCAGTATGTATTCTACTACAGTTATGTACTAACATGGGTAGATGTGTGTATGACATGGGTTGACACTATGCTGTGGGTGATACCGTTAATATCTGTCAATGATTTGTGGTCTGGTAGTATACACAACCTCAACAGCATGACTATAAGCAATCATTGGATGATGCCCTGACAAATGACACACAGTAGTAGGGAACCCAGTATCAATTGGATCCTTCCGGTGCTACACTTTAACACTAACCAGTGGTAATGACCGCCACCCATTACTGTGACTACACCTGTTTGTCATATAGCCCCCTTAGGTACATGCAGACACACTAGGGATGTATCCATCCAAATCTGGAAATGCATGGATTGGCCTACATTGCATTCCCTGAATGGGATGCATATCCTACACTAGGGTATCATACCAACAGATACCTGTTGTCTGATACATGTTGTATAGCAGTAAGCCGACTATGGCATAGTCATCTTCATGTACTATACATACTATCCCGTCAGTACCACACAGGTGGTATCCCTCAACATGTATGTTGGGTACCATTGTGTACATACAGACCCATGTTATGTCATGTGTCCCTTGGTATCCACATATCCATAGGTATTGTGGAGTCCCAAGGTGTATCACATAAGACATTAGAGGCCTGAATGCATATCCACAAGGCAGTTGTACACCTATACAGACTGTCCATTCTTGGCAGACTTTGTTGTGTATGACCATGTCTGACATATACCCCAGGCATATACCCTCACTCACACTACTCTTAAGTAACTGTCATGGGTGTGTGTGACACAGAACACGACAGTGGATGGCCTTGTCACATACATACATACATATGTGACCTACGATCTGAGAAGCAGCGGCAAAACCTGTCAATGGAAACAAATGTATTCATGTAGTATGCAGGCTTCACACCTATGTACTGATTGAGGGGACATGTACACATATATATTTGCCACGCAGATACCTGATGTGTGCAATGCACTTACTGTTGTAATCATAGTATATCATACCATAGTAAAAGCAAATCCCACACTGCATTGACCAAGAGTAACACATACACAGTCAGCATTTGCAGGATTCAAACCCCTACCTAACTGTGTTATGATACTAGAGAGAGAGACGCATTAACAGGGCGGTCTATTTGCTTGACTGGCTGGTTTCCCTTCTCCGGCTGTATTTGTAAGATGGTGACATCATCAGTCTTTCCAAAGAGGAATGTACCTCTTTTAGTGAGTTTTCCCAATCTCCAAAAAGGGGACACCTCTCAAAGAGAAACTGCACACATATACACCCCCCCCAATACACAAACACTCAGTGTTGGCAGGATTTAAACCCCTATCTATCTATGTTATGATACTAGTGAGAAACACATCAACATGGTGCGCTATTTGCCTTACTGGATGATTTTTCTTCTCTGGCTGTATTTGTATGATGGTGACATCATCAGTCTTTCCAAAGAGGAATGTATCTCTTTTAGTGAGTTTTCCCAGTCTCCAAAAAGGGGACACCTCTCAAAGAAAACTGCACACATACACCCCCCCACACACACACACACTCACTGTTTGCAGGATTCAAACCCCTACCTGGCTATGTTATGACACTAGAGAGTGACGCATTAACATGGCGTGCTATTTACTTTACTGGCTGGTTTTTCTTCTCTGGCTGTAATTGTAGGATGGTGACATCATCAGTCTTTCCAAAGAGGAATGTACCTCTTTTAGTGAGTTTTCCCAGTCTCCAAAAAGGGGACACCTCTCAAAGGAAACTGCACACATACACCCCCCACACACACACTCACTGTTTGAAGGATTCAAACTCCTACCTAACTATGTTATGATACTAGAGAGAGAGACGCATTCACATGGTGCGCTATTCGCTTTACTGGCTGGTTTCCCTTCTCCGACTATATTTGTAGGATGGTGACATCATCCGTCTTTCCAAAGAGGAATGTACCTCTTTTAGTGAGTTTTCCCAGTCTCCAAAAAGGGGACACCTCTCACAGGAAACTGCACACATACACACACCCCCACACACACACACACTCACTGTTTGTAGAATTCAAACCCCTCCCTAACTATGTTATGATACTAGAGAGAGACGCATTAACACGGCATGCTATTTGTTTTACTGACTGGTTTCCCTTCTCCGACTGTATTTGTAGGATGGTGACATCATCAGACTGGGCATGGTGATGTGTGTGCACTTTGTTTTATGCCACTCCAGGAATGGTCCATGTGGGTCAGCAGGTGTCAACAGCTTGCACAAGACCTCAGAATCCTTACCTTGTGTGATCTATCTGTGGACACATTGACATTCCGTCATATGTCAACACATATTTATGCACAGCTTGTTGGTTTTGTGGATACTACATGTGGCTGGGATGTTGATAAAGGGCTATTCAAAGCCTCTGTGACACATGTGTAGATGTGTTCAATGATGTATGTCCTGGGTGGCTGCCTTGCAAACAGTCTAGCGTGTTTGGGAACCATGATTCCCACATGAACATACCACGGTTGGTAGGGTTGTGTGTATGTCAGCTTCCAATAGCTCTGTTTATGACTGAAGCCATGATGGACTCCATGACCTTGCAGATCCGACTTCATAGGCATACTGGACTTGACTTCCCATGGTGTGTTGTGCACCAACACTTGTGGGGAGTGCTATATGTAGCTGTGACACATTCAACAGTTCCACATCCTGTGTAGGGGGTGAGGCTCAGCCGACTGTTCAGGTGCATGATCTGTTTGTTCTGAAGTTTGTGCATGACACATATTGGGAATCAATGTATTCCACTTGCTGCCATGCTTTTGGCAGTGGGGTTATCTGCTCATCCATTCTACATGTGATATCTCCTGGTATGATGGTGTGGACTATTGTCAGTGGGAGATGGGTATGTACATATGGGCCTGTCTGTCATGATGTCGGCATTGTCACTCAGGTACAGTTTGCCCTGACACAGGACATATATGGGTGTACATTGCTATTTATGACATAGCTGAAGGAGGTGTCATGATTCAGTCTGGACTCCTTCTCAGCTACTCTTTACAAAACACCAACGAACATGAGCACTAATCCCTGTTATACTCTTTTACACGCTTAACACCCTACTGATCCTTTGTGATCAAGCTACAGTGTATGTCATGATAATATCCTGGCATGTCCAGGGGTCAGTTTCGTGTGTACTCTTCAGTCCAGCTGGTGGATATTGTGATATTGACACGATGTCACATCTGCCTCATGTACACAGGCAACCCTCTCCTCCTCCCGACAAACTCAGATATATGTGTGAGATGCACCTATATAGACATACAGGGTGCTGAACTTTCTCGACCCATGACTGGGACAGTCTATCAGGTGGTGAAGGTAACCACATACACCAGTCTCTAGCAACAGCACTCAAACCACATTATCACACACAGACATACTCGGATGCTGTAAATGTACTCTACCTAAGCAGCAGAGACCTCCAAAGCAGACACACACACACACCTTCTACCCAACTACAATACCCACATATCACATAGTTCACAATGTCAGTGTGCCACACAGTCACTGCCCTTTGGGCTAAACAACACATCTAATACACTTGTAATAGGCAACACTTTTTGTCAGGCACACTGACGTACCACACACCAGCCCTAACAAGGGAATAGTCACATTGGGCTGTCTGTTGGGTGCCAGGATATGCCGCATAGCACAGGCAGTCAGGTCACTCCAAAGCAAGTAGAGGACTGGCACCATCATTATCCATGCTGGTGTGTATAACCTCAGATGTTACACCCTGGACCACATGACATGATACATGGAGGAACACTCTGATCATGTAGCCCCGGCCAGTATGACCCTGACCTTGTCTAGCATCTTACACCCACCAAGTATGATGTCACAGTATACGGACACACATATCACATTTAGCAGTTGCCTAAGAAATTTGTTTAATTCATAGGGGATACAGTGTCTGTCAGCCTATAGTGACATGCTCAACATGCCAAGTAGCTTCACTATGGACAGCTTGCACCTGTCACCCTTGGACTTTGGAATGCTGGCTAAGGCTCTTGCTACCACCATAGTGCCTTTTTTAAGCAGGGCTCAGAAGACAAACACACCTCCATAGACATTACAGGTTAAATGAAACTAAGGGTAATGCTGCTCAACAACAGTCATGTTAACCTCATATTGCGGCCACTGAGGACTCACCTCAGTATGGAGGATTGCAATATCTGTGCACTGACAGATGCCTGGTTCAGGCTCACTTATGCACACCAGCACTACCAGGTTATGTTTCATACCATGCTGTCTGACAACAAGACATGGAACAGACAACACAACTAGGGGGTGTATCCATATACATCACAGATACACACACCTCCGGGTTAGTAGCACTGCACAAAGTATCACAGACCATACATATACAACTACCATTGTGCAATACTGCCTTTCAGTTTGTTGCCTACTACAGAAAACACTCCCAAACTCAGGGACCACTCCTGGCTTTCGTGGGAACTATGGAGAATATGAAGGTCTCCACAGACACCATTATATTGTGTGTCTTCATATACACAAATATTGACTGAGGATACTACTCAAGCCCCGACACCCTCACCCAATAGTCGCTACAATTTGTAGACTCATATGCTATGGCACAACCAGTCAGCACAGCTACAAGGGGGAATACATATTGGACCTGATCATCACCAACATGGGGACTCTATGTTCCACACCAGCGATATACCCCTCATTGGTAAGGTCAGAACATACATGTATCTCACTGGACATACATATACCCTCCACATACCCATCCTGGGTAATCTTGGTGAACTTCTCATGAGCCAACGTCTCACATCATCGAAGCAAGGTGGTATCCTTCAGAGACCGTGAGACAGTGGCAAATATGGCTCACACTGCTGCATCCATTACATACACATTCTATGGACACCTAGCAGACTGCATGGATTGTGCTATCCAAATAACAACAGGACTCACTACTCCAATGGCAGGGGACCTGTGTGGTAGACCCCAGGCATTAATAAGCTGTACAACGTCAGGAGGAAGCTACTACATGATAGAGCACAATCCCAGGCTGGGAAGGCATCTGTGATCAGTACTAGCAGACAGCTACGATCACTCATGAACTTTTCTAAGGGCTGCTTCTACCAGACAATTGCAACAGACACGTAGGACTATCACACAGCCTTCTTCAGTTATGTCAGGAACCTGGGTGGACACTTACTGATATGCTGTGAGTTACTGCATACTGACTAAACCTACCCTGAACCCACTGGCATTGCCAACATCCTGGCAAACAGGTTCAGTGCAGATGTCTCCCACCCATCCCCCCTAAGGAGCAACTATCCATCCCAACAGAGTATAACCTCCCTGACATCACACAGTAACAGTGTTGCCCTCCCCAAAGCCTATATCACAGTATCAATGTGACAAGACGGTGTCCCAGCCTGCATCTTACAGGAGCATCATGACAGACGCAACCCTCACATTACATCACTGTTTAATATCGGAGTTACCACAGAATATGAACCCAAGGAATGGCATACAGCGAGAGTGGTCCCACTCCACACAGTTGGTGCCACAACGGACCACAGAAAATATTGCCCTATAAGCCTAAGTAGCCTGTTCTGCAAAGCTATGGAGTGCATTGTCATGGAACTCATACACATAGACATCGGGAACCTACAGACACTGTGTCCTACACATTTCAGCATTGTTGTAGGCAGATCTTGCCTCTTGAACCTGTTTGTATTCTTTAAATGGCTAACAGGTCCATCGACATAGGGACGGCTGTCCACACAGCCTACCTGAACCTTGGGTGCCATGATCAACTCTCCAGCTGCCACATGCATACTCAAACAGGGTCTCACAGAGATGGATGACTGGTGCCTCAGCCATGGCCTACAGCTAAATGCCATTAGTTGCATAGTCATCCCCTTTGGGAATAACAACATGCCCACACATTACCACATAGGTAGTACTCCATTACATATGGTAGGAGTTGTTAGGGGTTTGGGGACATGACTTGTTCGTACTGTCAACTTTGACATTCACGTTGCCAAAGTAGTTGGACACACCTTCTATGTGAGCCACCTTATCCCATATGGTTTCACATCTAGATCAAGTGAGGTCATTGTGCCCCTATACTCATCACATCCATGCTTGGTTATAATGCCACATTTGGGGTGTACCTTACCCGACACCTGCAACAACTGTACTGGCCATGGAATCTCCTCACCAAGCAGATCTAGGGACTCACACAGATGCCCTGCACAGTTCAGATGCAATAACTCCAGCTCTACTCAGTCACTTACCACCTACTCGAATATGATGTGTGCCTGTTGTTTACAGATATACCCAACCCAGAATTACTGCACATGCTCCACCTCAGGATATCCGACTCCCTTGGAGCTACACACTCCAGGGACGTATACCTCAGCACAGATGTTAATAGGACATTGTGGTGGGACAGATTCTTATCCCAGAGGCTCCACTCACTCCAGAATGTAATCCCAGTTTCACATAGGCAGAGCCACCCACTAACCACCTACTGGAGACATCTTGATGACTGTATGGGTGATCGTGTGTTTACCCCTGGGATATCTTCTGTGTCCCTGCTAGACAGAGGCACACTAGCCTAAACGTACATGGGCTATCTTGTGTGACCTACTATTTATACACACAGTGTAGTAATCTGACAGGGTTGTGAATGCCAAACACACTCTGGCTAGGCTTGTACATGCCCTAGGGCAGATAGCCTAGTATTGACCTCTGAACCTATGCTAATGTTCAAGATGCACAATGTTTATTGCTGATACTGTTTGCAGGTCTTTATCATCTTTGCTTTACCAGTTTCTATGAACAACTTCAGTATCTGCAGAACATATTTGATTATGACAGGGTTCCACTATATTATAAATGTGTCTGTTGTCATATGACTGTGTGCACAGGGCGGATTGCAGGTTCCTGGGTTAATACATGCAACTGCCAGATATGCGTGGCCCACTGCTGTACTCAGACATGGCCTAAGTGTGTGAGCATGCCCAGTTCTGCCATTCCGTGTTTTGTTGCCTGACATTTGTCTCATTTATTGAAGTGTGTGAGCATGCCCAGTGTGAGCTTTCAGTATGTTGCTATCTGAGGTCCACTACATTGGTTGATGTGTGCGAACATGACTGATATTAACATTTATACTGTGTGTGTTGGAAGTCAGGTTCTGTTCTCACTGCAGGACTCACTTTGTGTCATAACTCAACAAGGATTATGCTGTGCCTGCAGGGTTTCCATGAAATACTTTGCATAGACTTATCAACATTCCTTCATACAGGCTGACCACTGCAATACTGTCATGGTTCAGTGGTTCAGTACTTTGGCTATAGTGCACAGTATCCTGGGTTTGAGACACATCACTGCTTTATATTTTCATACTGAGCAGACCAGACTGCCTAAGGGCCCGTTAAGCAAATATTAGCATGTTGGCTTTTGTTCAGCTATGCCCTACTTAGACCAGGCTTGTCCGACATTGCTCAATATTCACCAACATTGCTAGACGTTGCCCAATATTACTGAACACTGACCACAGTTGTGCTAGTTGGTGTGTGCAATTTTGTTTGCATATACTACATGGTGGTAAATGCTGTTTATCACTGCTTTATATTACTTAACACATGGGAATAATGCCTTAGGTGGTGCTGCAGGGCTGCCTATGTCAGATGCACATACTATGCTCCCTGTACATGTTTGAAAGCAGGTAGTGTCAACTTAGGCATCCCTTTTACTATATGTGCGAGTCGGACAGAGGTGTCATTTCCAGAGTTCCTACTGAGCCAGTGTATGTGCTATGCGTTGCCTCTTTGCCAAGGCCAACGCATACTGGGCACGCCTCCTTCTGCCTACTGGAGCAGGCTCAGGTTGTTCCTCCTCCGAGTCACGCCCTGCCTGTGATGGCCTTGGCAATGGTGGGGGCCTGTTTGGCCCAGGCCTATGCTGGTTCTGCTGCAGCTGTTTTCGCAGGATCATATTATGTAGCATAGCACATACCATGATAATTTGGGTACATGTAGTTGGTGAGTACTGCAAGGCTCCACCAGATGTGTCCAGGCACCGGAACTGTGACTTGAGCAGCCCAAACACACGCTCTATTACATTACGTGTTTGTGCGTGTGCCTCATTATGGCATTCCTGTTCAGGTGTGTGTCATTTCTGATGGGTGTCATCAGCCACGGCTCTAGTGCATAGCCAGCATCCCCCACTAGGTGACCATGTGGGATGTCCCCATTGTCAAATGTCTGGTACAGCTGCGTGAGATGCCAGATATGGGAATCATGGTAGCTTCCAGGGCAGCCTGCACACACATTCAGTATTATGCCCTGGGCATCACACATGACCTGGCAGTTGATGGAGGGGAAGCCCTTACGGTTGAAGTAGACCCTAACCCGCTCGCCGGCTGGTGCTTTGATGTGTATGTGCATGCAGTCTATTGCACCCACTACCTCAGGGTATTCTGCTATTTGCTGGAAGAGACGCATATTGCTGGCCAATACCTCACGGGAATTGGGGAAGTATACATGATCACCGACATATGCTGACATGGCATTCAGGAACTGGTGTAGTACCCTGGATGTTGATGCCTGTGATATCCCCATCATATCACCAGCTGGTCTCTGGAAGGTACCTGTTGCTAATATTCTAAGGCCAACACATACCTTGGTTTCCACTGGGATGGGTTCCCCTCTGTTGGTTCTGTGTGTGAGGCATGGCCTGCACAGCTCAACAATTTGCTGCAGGAGGTCTCTGTCCACTCTATAGCACTCCACTATCTCCAGCTCATGTAGCCCCTGGTAGGTTACCCTGGGCCTGTACACTCTTCTCCGTCTCCTCACTGTGGGTTGTCCAGCAGCATTTCCATCGTCACCACCCTCAGCATGTTGCATATGTCGCCTTATAACAGCAATGGCAGCCCCTAACATTTCTTTGTCTCAGTAAAGCTTTTTCAGTTTTCACTTCTATTAGCTTACTGCAGTGTCTGTTGTGAGAAACATACTGGACTGTTGTTTGCAGAGTTTTAAGTGATAGGCTGGGCTGGGCTAGTGTACTGCCTGTGTAATCGCCTGATTCTGACTGTTTTCACCTGCTAGCTCTGCTAGTACTCCCTGGTAGCTTCCTACTATTTGTTGTGCTTCCTTTTTCCTTTCTGTTTCCTTAGCGGGGGGAGTGCCGCACACATAAGTGCAAACACAGGCACAGCAGCTATCACGCGTGCACATGCTTACACGGACTAAAACTTGCTTATTCGGGTTAACACGTGTGCACACCAGTGCAAACGCGCTTACAACTCTTTAAACAGCCTTATACATGCTTACTCCTGCTTAAACGTGAGCACTCATGCTTACACGCGCACACTCCGTCTTACTCGGATTTACACGTGCATGCATACCCGTTCAGCAAGAAACTTTGGTGTTATCCATGGCATACACCTTCCATTTCTTGGCTTTCCCTAGCCTACTTGTTGACACACCTCTTTCCATGATGCATAAATGACAGCTGACACATGCCACTCTGCTCCAATGAGCTTCACTTCTTTCATACATATCCCCCTTGTGATGTCACCTATGTTCTACTCTGTTACTCCCCATATCCTACTCCTACACTCCACTGACTGTGCTCATTTGCTATGTAAACTTGCGATTCACTATCCTAACACTCATTTACATAGGATTGCCTACTGATGCTTGGTTACATGTCTTAGACTGAGCTTCCCCCCTTAGCAACCTCTACTCGGTGGTCATGTTGTCTTCAGCCTGCCATTCCCTTGCATTGTACATTAACAATTTCAATAAAATCCACATTTGTGGGTTTTAATTTTTGGGTTTTAGAGCGCAGCCCGTTTGCGCGGCGCTGCGCTACGCTTAAACATCGGAAATCGGCGAATTAAAAAAATATATTTTTATTTTCTTATTGCATCAGGAAACATTTCCAATGGCCATATATTTGACCATTGGCATGCTTCCTGCACTGGATGCAACCTTTATTTGGAGCTGTCACGGCTCTGTTTTGCTATTTGCAGAACGGTACTCAGTTGTCAACTGAGTACATTTCTACAAATAACACTGCTCTTACTCGGACAGGTTTGGGTTTCCTGAATCACAAATCTACCTCATTTGCATGCCTTTCACCTGCAATTGAGGTAATTTGCATATCCCAGCCCTGTCCGTGTAAGAGCCGTTTTAGGAGCTCTCTTACATGCCCCTACAGGCTGTTCCTGAATCACTCATCGGACATGATGGCTGCATGGAGTCTTACTCTACTCTAAGACTCCGTGCAAGCCTTTGTGAATCTGGCCCAAAGTCTTGTTAAGAAAGAAGGTATATCCCTTTAAGGAATTTTGGCGCCTTTTTTTAAATGGAAGAGTTTATAGTTGTAACAGTTGTAATGGTTTGTTTCATTTACTTGAAAAAGCCCAGCACTTTAACAGGGTGAAAGTGCTTGTACTTCAGTTTGTTCTACCAATTAAATTACTTATATCCTGTTCCAGTGTGCCTAGACCATTTGTACTGCAAATAGTACTTGTATCCAATGTAAGGGAATCCTAGGACTTTGCCATTTTTTTAATAGCAGTGGATATGATCAGCTCTTCAATGAATCGTCAATCCTGTTGTCCATTTGTGGGTTATGACAGGACTTAACAGTGTAACAGGGTTAAGATAACAGTGGCTGTAACAAAAATCAGAAAAGCAGCAATGATAATCTTGGAACAGCAAGGTCTGCTGTGTTTAACTTCTGACAACTGTAAATCCACTCCCTCTATCTCACAGAGCATGTTTTCAACACTCATGTTTTCGTCTCCTTCCTCCAAAAAAAAAAAAAAAAAACATTAAGATCTGTAATATGATCCTCAGAATGCAAAGGTTATTCTATTGTTTTAAGAATTTTGTTTCCTACTTTATTCTGCTTCTGTCCTACTATGAGTACACTTTGTTTTGCGTTCTAATCGCTACTAAAAGAAATCTGTCATATTGTATGAGTGCCTGTAGGAAAACCCCAGTCCATCAGGGAAAAGGAACTAACAATGAAACAAGAGGCAGTGTTACAGAAAGAACAAAAGAAGGGTGTGCTTGCATGTGTGTAAATCACTAATGGCATTCTGCATCAACGATTGCTTTCATGTAACATTCTTTTAAGTAGATTTCTCTCCTGCATTACAGTTTCACTGTGAGGGCTAAAATGGAGGAGTAACACTGCTATTGACTTCTACCTAGATGTATTTATTTATTTATTTATTTTATGACATATATAAACAACCCACAAAAGGCATTTTTCAAAGTTGTCCTGTCACTCACCTACTCTAGGAAAAAAATCCATTTGGTTAACTTTACATCTTCCCACATGAATGCAGCATAAAGTTATTTTTGTTCCACAACATGAAAACTATTTGCTTGTCACCCAGACATGCGCAGTGGCTACAGGCATCAAACACTGGAACCTGAAGGACCGGGAATGCCATAACTGCTCTCCTCAAAATAAGGCATGCCACTTATGAAATGCAGCTGAAAACTGCCACCTAATGACCTCAGTTCAAAACCTAACTTGTCCAGAAAATTGTGCCTAAAGGATTGAGACTAAACAAATTTCTGAACAACACAGTTAGAGACTCTGAATTTTACAAAATTGTTATGGACATTTTAAATGATTGTTGTTTAGCTATTTTGAAAGCTATGATTAAGAATAATGAATGTTTGATAGCTAAACTGAAAAATTATATTGATACATTAAATAAGGAAATCAATGAAGATTTATTGTTTTCTGTAAATGAATACAAAAGGATTATTTTAGAGTGTTACAGGATGTAGATAAGTTAATGGTTAAAAATCACAAAAGAAAAGTTTCTAAGATAGAGGGAGACACGAGAGAGTATGAAAATGGTAAAGCCTACAAATGTGAATCTTTACACATCACAAGGGCAACAAAGGATTCTATTATAGGAAGAAGGATACCCTAACACACACATATAGGATTGGAAGGGAGGTTAGAACAGGTCAAGACAATTACAAGATAAGGGGGAGGGGGAATGATACACAATAATTTAATGACTATGAGGAGTTCAACAATGGTCAAGGGAACCCTTTGAGGAGGGGAAGGCCACAGGAAGCCGGAAAGAATACAGAATTTATCTCACCAACCCTCTTATGCGGAAGTTACGGGGAACTATTATCTGTACCCACAAGGGAAACAACGCTTAAGGACATAGTGGAAAATGTTTCCCTCACTGGCGGCAATAATGATTGCTCAGGTGATATTTTCTACACAATGACAGACAGTAGTACTGATATGGGTGAACTAAAACCCACTACTCATATGTATAATGATACTTCAAGAAATATAATTTACACCCATTATAATTTCAATATATACAACTATACAGACTTGGTGATTGATGAAAACTACTTTTCTTTATTTTTGTAAGGGTTCACCTTTGTACCAGTACAAAAAATGAAACTGGAGAATATTATTTTGGACATTAAATTATTTACGAGGAAATTGAATTTAGAATATATATTTAGGGACTCATCAGTGGTAAATAGGAGGAGGCCCATGCTAAACAAAAGAAGTATTTACAATCCTTCATATAACAAGAGTTGCAAAATGTTGAGATGTGTGTTACAAGTTAACTAAGAAATTAATATGGAACACACTTTTCCCCAGATGAAACAAGACTACTAAAAGAATTAAGTCACAATGATAAGATTCAGGTTATGAAGCCAGACAAGACAAGGGGGGTGGTGTGGTACTTATGGAACAGTGGGATTATACAGCCAAAATGCTGGGAATTTTGAACATAGGGAATAGGTAAGCATCAGTTTCTAATAATGAACTTAATATTTCATATAGAAAAATAGATTTGATTTTAGAAGACAATTTGATGCAAGGACTTATTGATTTACAATTATATCAGTTCCTGAGAGTACCAAAACCCACCATACCAGCAATCTATGGAATCCCTAAAGTTCACAAAGGAGTAGACAGTCCACCCCTAAGACCAGTAGTTACTTCTGAAGGGTCAAAAACACTACCTCTAGCTATTTTTGTGGACACAAAATTAAAATGCTTTTACAACAGGTACCCCCATATACTAATTGATTCATGGGATTTTTTGAACAAATTGGGACTACGGAATGCAATGGTAATATTATATATTTTTTAACTATTGATGTTAAAGACCTTTTTTCCATGATACCCCATAAAACTGGACTAGAATGGTTTGAACAGATGCTAGTGGAGTCCGGCTTTTTGTCACAAAATGGCTTTAGATTATTATTGGAGAATATGAAAATGGTGTTTAAATACAATTATATATATTTCCAAGAGGAATTGTATCATCAATTGGATGGGGTAGCCATGGGTTCATCCTGTGCCCCCATCTATACAAATATTGTGATGCTATACTGGGAGACACATTTTGTCTTTAAATCTAGTTATTATAAACTTATAGAGGCCCCGTGGACTATGATGTTTGCAGATGATATTGTGATCTGTAGTGAGAGTAGGAATCAGGTTGAGAAGACTCTGGAGAGGTGGAGACATGCTCTAGAGAGCAGAGGAATGAAGGTCAGCAGGGCTAAGACAGAATATATGTTTGTAAATGAGATGGAGAGTACAGGAATGGTGAGAATGCAGGGAGTACAGTTGGTAAAGGTGGACGAGTTTAAGTACTTGGGATCAACAGTTCAGAGTAATGGAGAATGTGGAAGAGAGATGAAGAAGAGAGTACAGGCAGAGTGGAATGGGTGGAGAAGAGTGTCAGGAGTGATTTGTGACAGACGGGTACCAGTAAGAGTGAAAGAGAAGGTCTACAAGAGGGTAGTGAGACCAGCTATGTTATATGGGTTGGAGACAGTGGCATTGACAAAAAGGCAGGAGTCAGAGCTGGATGTGGCAGAGTTAAGATGTTAAGATTTGCACTCAGTGTGACTAGGATGGATAGGATTAGGAATCCGTATATTAGAGGGCCAGCTCATGTTGGACAGTTTGAGACAAAGCAAGAGAGACGAGATTGCGTTGGTTTGGACATGTGCTGAGGATTGATGATGGGTATATTGGGAAACACATGCTAAGGATGGGGCTGCCAGGTAAAAGGAAAAGAGGAAGGCCTAAGATAAGGTTTATGGATGTGGTGAGAGAGGACATGCAAGCGGTTGGTGTGACAGAGCAAGATGCAGAGGATAGGAAGAAATGGAAAGAGATGATCCGCTGTGGCAACCCCTAACGGGAAAAGCTGAAAGATGATGATGATGATGATGATGAACTTATAGATATATATATTACCATTTTTGGATGACATATTTATTTTATGGAAGGTACCACCTGAGTTGATTTCCCCATTTATGGAATTTTTGAATAATAGTACAGAATTTTTACAATTTACACACAAGGTAGGAATGGATGAAATTCACTATTTGAATGTTAAACTTACCAAGGATTATATCAATAGTAGGTTTAGAGCCAATATTTATAGAAACAATTGTTTTTCTAACGCTTACTAACACTATGATACTGATCATCCATATTTTCAAAACTATAATCTAGTCAAGGGGCAGATGGTGAGAATAGCCAGGATGACATCAGAAAAAATGATTTAGTAAAATAAATTGATGATGTACACATACTTTCTGGTGAAAGGGGATATCCAGATAGCCTAATTAACCCCATCAAAAAACAAATTCTAAAAGGATGGGGAACTACTTATTTACCCCTACGAACAAGTGGTGAAGTTATTAGTAATAGAAAGAAAATGAATGAGGCTGAACAAATATCACCCCAGATACCATACTTGGTTATAACACACGGTCAAAATACAGGATGGGTTAAAAATGTATTAATCATACTTGGGACATGTTTAAAAGAATGCCTAGTAAATTAGACATTTTCAATAGACCCTCTCAGATATAGTTATAAGAGGAACCACAATTTAAAAGAAATCCTAGAAAAGAAAAAAGTAGAATAAAAGAGTGGGGCATGGGACATTTAAATGTGGGAGATGTTGCCAGTGTTCACTTATAGCAGGATTAAAGGGTTTAAAAATACACAGCATTCCCTATAAACTCAAAGGGAAGACATACTCCAGTTGTTACACAAGAGGGGTTGTGTACCTTGCTTATTGCACAGCCTGTTGGGCATACTATATAGGGAAAACTGAACGTAACTTAAGACAGCATATATATATATATATATATATATATATATATATATATATATATAAACACATTTGATATAACAAGACAAAATGAAAATAATGCTTTATATAGGCACATTCAAACATGTGACAAAGCGGATTACATATTTTGGGTGTTGGAAGAGGTGAACCATAGTGAGAGGGGGGGAGTTTGGGAAACTAAACTAGAATATAGAGCAATGATATGGCAACTGAGACTGGATGCGTGCAATAACCCAGGTATGAATGACCACATCCGTCTAACCCCAGTCCTCAAACTATTAGCAACAAACCCTAAAAAATAAAAAATAAAATAAAACAAAATATAGAACGAATACACAACATGTATGTAATGAATTTAAGGGAAATCCTGTTATAGGCTATAATGGGGACAAACGTATTTTTACATGCTTAAAGTATTTTTATATGTTTAAAGTTTTTATATGCTTGTTCGTTTACACACTTGTGCTGTTATGTTTATTATATGGCTTTTATATGGTTGTATAACTATATATGTTATCATAAATTATATAGTTTTTATGAACATAACTATTCTTACCACCTATCTAGATACATAATCTACACGTTATATGCTATATGCTTTCATTTTTAATAATACATTTATTTTTATTTTTATATATTTATTTATTTATGTATTTTATACTTTTAATATATACATATATAAAATGTTAAACAGAGGAGCGGAGAGGGAAATTCAAGTATTTAAGCCACTGTTTATTCAAACAACGTTCCACGAAATAAATTTTATGACACTCTGTATAATGATATCAAGAATTGCAAGGATACAAATGCTTTGTTTAAACATAATAAGGAATGTACAGGAGCCACCTTCAAATTTACAGTGTTAGAACACACTCAGAGAGATATAAGAGGGGGCCCCTGGGAGGAGAAAATTGAATATAGGGAGCTTTGGTGGCAGCTAACACTGGAAACATACAATCCACCAGGGTTGAATGAATACACAAGTATTATACCTATTCTGAAATTAAGGGCAGCTAAGCTATAATAACATTTTGCAATTCAAAACTTGATTTATATAGAACACTTTTATACATTTTTAAACATTGTATTTTTTATAATTTTATAACACTAAGTTAGTGGTTTTAAATAGTACAAAATGGCATTTTATTCAAAAGTTTTTAATTTAGGATGTTACCAGGTTAATAATATGAATTTCCACTAGAGGGCAGTTTAATATTATAGATTTTTAAATGGGTATATTTATTCACACTAACATTCTTGATTTTTATAAATGAAAGGGAATTAAACTATGCAAATTATTGGAAAGGTATTTATTTATTTATTAAATATGAAGGATTGTTTCTTATGTGGTAGGGAAGTATATTCATTCATGTAGAGTATTAAATATATTTATAACATTGTTAATTGTTTAATTTATGTTCAGTAATTGATTTCATTGGTCAGGGTATAAAAGGAGTGTAGTCAAACTTATGGTTCATCTGATGAAGTCTGATTTTATAGACGAAAACGCGTGTGTTTAATAGCGTTTATGTTCGAATACAGAGTGTTATACAGAGTGTCATATATTTTATTTCGTGGAAAGTTGTTTGAATAAACAGTGGCTTAAATACTTGGATTTCGCTCTCCGCTGCTCTGTTTGACTTTTGATTCTGGTTTTGGAGTTTTGGACCACCGTTTTTGTTTTGGTTATTTGTCTATTTGGTGGAAAGAGGAATGGAGAAGCAGGCGGTCCTTGCAATTTCGTTGCAGGAAGACCTCGGGTTAACTCGAAAGTTGATTGGCCAACTAACCGAGCTAATTAATCTACTCACACCAGTGGCCTCGTCCCTTGTTGGTATGCAGGAAAGAAACATTGCAGTACTCTCCTCAAGGACCGAAGGGTTACCTAAAAAGGACTGTACAAAAATAATGCTAATATGGAGCTTATGTGTGAAAGAGGAGACTCCGGCATCCATTTAGATCCTGCAATTGAGAGTTTTGATCCAGCTAAAACACAGTGTGTATTAAGGGAATCAATAGGGACTGGTGATAACAATATTTGTCCACATAGCGAGGGAGGTACTAGCAAACCTCAGAGAAGTGCTGAGGCAAAAGGTACTGTTTCTCCATGCCAAGAGATAAAAGACTGGGAGCATTTTAAATATGTTTTCAAAAGTAACAACAATGATAAAAATGTGCAAGCAAATAGTAATACATACAGGGAGAATTTAAGCTCCCTTGCTAAGTTAATGAATAAACACAGAACTTTAAGTATAGAAAATACTTATTTAATGGAATGTATTTCAAAGGAAATTGTGCCCAAAGGGCTACGTGTTTATAAGTTTCCTAATAATGTTGTTCCGGGCTCCTTATTTCATAAGGAACTCATTGAGGTTTTTAATAAATGTGGCATTGATGTGTTAAAACTGATTGTGAGGGAGAACACACGCGTTCAGGAAGACCTACACAAAGAAATAGAAGTTTTGGACCAATGTATAAAGAATGATTTAATATTTTCTATAGAAGAGGAAAAAGAAAAGTATTTTAATATCAGAAAAGATATAGATAGATAAAGTGAAAATTTAATACAAAGGAAAATAAAGAAAATGGACCAGGATATATATGAATATCAACATAACTTGAGTTACCCTAACCCACCACATAAGAGATATGGTAGGGAAGTATATTACAAAGGAGGTGATAAAAAAAGGACCTTCAGAAAATGAAGGGGAAAATATTCCTTTGAAAGATGTTTATGAATATGAGGATGAGTATCCCCCCTAAGGAGGTCAGAAAGGTTGATGAATAAACAAGGGAGCAGACAAACAAATTTTCAATGGAGGGTGGGGAGAAGATGGAGGGGGAAGTACTAGCAGTACCTAACCACCCTGAAATTTTGGAAATTACGAATGTGGGTAACAAATGGTCCTTTAACAATTTTGCCATTTACAATTTTAGTCACTTAGTTTTAGAGGAAGAACATTTTAGACTTTTATCCAAAGGGTTGAAGTTTATACCCTACACTAAGGGAGATTTGGCAAAATCTCTCCTAGATATTAGGTTGTTTTTAAGAAAAATAAACTTGAAAATTTTATTTCCTAGCAATAATACAAATGAACCTACCCCCGTTTTGAAACGTAGAACTCTCTATAATCCACCTATACACCCTCAATTAAAGAACTTAGAAAAAGTAATTGAAAAGGAAATTAGAAAAGAAAAAGACAGTATTAAATATCAAACTAACCTGGGGAAAAAAGAGAAACAGCTGTTACATGAGATGAGAAATTACCCCAACTTAAGAGTTATGAAACCAAATAAAGGGGGTGGGGTGGTTATTATGGATAAAATTGAATAGGACAGTAGAATGTATAATATCCTTTGGGACAATACTAAATATAATCAAGTCTCTAAAAATGAGATCAATATTGCTTATAATAAAATTGATATAAATTTAAAGGATATGGTATATGAGGGACTTATAAATCAAGAAACCTACCTATTTTTGAAAGTGGAGAAACCTAAAATTCCTTCAATGTTTGGAATCCCAAACGTTCACCAAAATGAACTTGACCCCCCCCCCCCATTAAGACGCATAGTTTCAGCCGATGGATCTAAAACTCATCCACTAGCTAAATACATAGATATTAAAGTTAAAAGACTATGGGTAGAAAGGGAACATATTCTAAAAGATTCTTGGGATTTGTTAAAAGTTATTTCAGGAGTTAAAGGTTTGGACAATATTTTATTTATTACCATAGATGTAATTGATCTTTTTTCATCCATTCCATACATTGAAGGTACAGAAATGTTTGAAGAAATACTATATGAAAGTAACATCCTAACTAACAACGAAAAGCAAGTGAATGTGTGGTTGATGGAAATGGTGTTAAATAATAATTTTTTTTATATTTTATTGGGGAATTCTTTAGACAGATGCAAGGAGTGGCCATGGGTGCTGCATGTGCTCCAACTTATGCAAATTTAGTACTTGCTAAATGGGAAGAAAAATATGTATTAAATTCCCAATTTAATTCCCATTGGGTACTTTATCGCAGATTTTTGGATGATATAGTCCTATTTTGGACTGGCGGACATGACAAGTTTAAGGAATTCATGGCTTATCTCAATAAAACCACAGAGTTTTTGAAGTTCACATATACAGTATCAGACAATGTACTACAATACTTAGATTTAGAAATGTATAAGCAGGGGGATGTTTTAGAAACAAAAGTATATAGAAAACCTACATATTGTAATATGTTTCTACATTATGATAGTGCACACCCCCTACACTGTAAAAGGAATATTATAAAAGGACAATTTGTGAGACGTAGTCGGATGACAAGTTCCCAGAATGATTTTTTCAAAGAATGTGAACTTTTGGAGAAAATGTTCATGGATCGGGGATACCCACCTAAGCTTATTAAGGAAATAAGACAGGAAATAGAAGGGGGAAGGAAAAATAGATATACCCCAATTGTGAAGGCAACTGACTTTGAAACAGTGCAATCAAGGGAGAAGTGAAGAGAATTTTCAACTAGCTTTAACCCTAGAATACAATGCACTGAATAGTAATATCAAAAGAATATTTTTTTAAGAAATGGGATAGGTTTATTAATATAACTGATATAGACAAATTAGAAGGGCTCTCAACAAAAATAGTGTATAAGAATGCTCAAAGTATAAGAAACATTTTAGAAAGTAGGAATACTATGGCTCCACAGGATGTAAAAAAGATGGGTACATACAAGTGTGTAGATGCTCCCAATGCCCCTACATTTTAAACTCCGATAGGTTATATATAGCAAGCAGGGACAGACGGATTATTAATAATAAGAGTTATTACAATTGTGAGTCCATGGGATTAGCTTACATGGCCACCTGTGGGACCTGCAATTCTTTCTATATAGGAAAAACAGAAAGAAAACTTAAAAGAAGGATATATGAACATCTTAATGATATCAAGAATTGCAAGGATACAAATGCTTTGTTTAAACATAATAAGAAATGTACATGAGACACCTTCAAATTTACAGTGTTAGAACACACTCAGAGAGATATAAGAGGGGGCCCCTGGGAGGAGAAAATTTAATATAGGGAGCTTTGGTGGCAGGTAACACTGGAAGCATACAACCCACCAGGGTTGAATGAATACACAAGTATTATACCTATTCAGAAATTAAGGGCAGCTAAGCTATAATAACATTTTGCAATTCAAAAATTGATTTATATAGGACACTTTTATACATTTTTAAACATTGTATTTTTATAAATTTTATAACACTAAGTTAGTGGTTTTAAATAGTACAAAATGGCATTTTATTCAAAAGTTTTTAATTTAGGATGTTACCAGGTTAATAATATGAATTTCCACTAGAGGGCAGTTTAACATTATAGATTTTTAAATGGGTATATTTATTCACACTAACATTCTTGATTTTTATAAATGAAAGGGAATTAAACTATGCAAATTATTGGAAAGGTATTTATTTATTTATTTTTTTAAATATGAAAGATTTTTTCTTATGTGGTAGGGAAGTATATTCATTCATGTAGAGTATTAAATATATTTATAACATTGTTAATTGTTTGATTTATGTTCAGTAATTGATTTCATTGGTCAGGGTATAAAAGGAGTCTAGTCAAACTTATGGTTCATCTGATGAAGTCTGATTTTATAGATGAAAACACGTATGTTTAATAGCGTTTATGTTCGAATACAGAGTGTTATACAGAGTGTCATATATTTTATTTCGTGGAACGTTGTTTGAATAAACAGTGGCTTAAATACTTGGATTTCGCTCTCCGCTCCTCTGTTTGACTTTTGATTCTGGTTTTGGAGTTTTGGACCACCGTTTTTGTTTTGGTTATATATAACATGTTCTTATAAATACATAAATATATATATATATATATATATATATATATATATATATATATATATATATATATATATATATATACACAGACATTTTTTTATTACATCCTAGACACTGATGATTTATGGAATCATTATGATGAACCTTTTTTATATATTTACTAGATCAGTGTAGGATAGAGAGGGGTTAATCCTGAGAGTTAAATTAATGATTAGATATCCAATCAGGAATGACTTGTAATTATTTAAATGGTGAATACAGGATATGATTTTGATTCTGATGAAGTCTCCGGATGGGAGATGAAGGTGGTAAATCCAATAGTTTGTGTCTTATTTTGTCTACTCGTTTTTTTAAATTTGCTTTTTATATCTGTGGAACTGCCTGCATTTATTGCATAGAGTGTGCATTGGGAAGTCTTTTTAGTGACTGGCTGAATTGGACTGTGGAATTTTACAAGGAGGGGCAGCCTTTATAGGGGCCAGCATTGATCTTGAGAGTGTTCCGTTTGGTTCATTGTGTTTTACACATTGGTTATTGGAAAAAGAACTAACAATGAAACAAGAGGCAGTGTTACAGAAGGAACAAAAGAAGGGTGTGCTTACGTGTGTGTGTGTGCACGCATGTGTGCAAATCACTAATGGCATTTTGCATTAATGCTTGCTTTTGGGTTACATTCTTTTAAGTAGATTTCTCTCCTGCATTACAGTTTCACCGTACGGACTAAAATGGAGGAGTAACACTGCTATTGACTTCTACCTTGATGTACTTATTTATTTATTTATTTATCTTTTTTTTTTATTATTATTTATTTATTTATTTATTTTTTATGTCATATATAAACAACCCCCAAAAGGCATTTTTCAAAGTCGTAGTCTCAGTCACTACTCTAGGAAAAAGTTCCTTATGGAGTGAATATAGTAGCCCCCACATCTAGGGGCCATGCTCATGCTGTCCAGACGTACACAGGATGAACACAGAATGAAAGTGAGGCCATGAAAAACTACTCCACTCAGGTTAGGCAGGTAATGGAGTAACAGGTCTTGTGTTATGATTACTTGTCTAGGGCATTTAGAGGACTGATACGTTAATGAGTGGTATCAATGAGTGTATGTTACCAAGCGTGATGTAGGATGGGGAACGCATGGTAATATATGTGGGACTGTCTGTAAAGTTACAGACAGGTAGGTATTAAGGTAGTGTGTGGGTGTGTGTGTGTGTGTGTGTGTGTGTGTGTGTGTGTGTGTGTGTGTGTATATCTGTGTACAGTTATGCAATGATGTACAGGTCTTAAAGTGTGTTTATTGTTTTCCCCCACAGGTGGTGAGGTGGGTCAGGGTCCCTCTTGCATTCAATCTGATGTTGGTGTCCATATAGACACCGAAGATGATGATAGTATTGTTGAGGCACAGGTGGGGTTGTCAGGGGATAAAACAGCACCATCATTTGGCATCCTCCTTTTAGCCACCCCAACCCCACACACAGTTTCAGTGCCTATACATACCCCATCACCAGTGGTCATAGCGGAGGGACAGCTGGCATTTGTCCCGGTCCCCTTCAATAACACACATCACACCAAATGACATTTGACAACCTTTATTAGATTTCCATAACATAGCTTTGATCACCAACTTTATTAATTACAACTATTCATGATATAAATGATACTAGAATAAAGCATAACATTCTTGTAATGTTAATCAGGGCAGCGTACCTACTCACCCTTCCCCAGTTAGCAGCGTCCATACTTCTACTCACTTTACTTATGAAGCAGCATCCCATCTCACGTCATACACCATTCATTGTAATGTTAATCAGGGCAGCGTCCCTACTCACCCTACCCAACAAGCAGGGTCCATACCTCTGCTCCCTTAGTTTACCTATGAAGCAGCATCCCAACTCACTTCATACACCATCCATTGAATTACCATCCACCAATAAACACCATCCTTACCTCAGCATGCTTATCTATTCAGCAAGCTTCCTCCAACTACTCATTTCCTTTCCCCAGATCTTTGAAATGAACATCCAGACATCAAAGGGGGAACAGAAGAGGGCAAGCCTATCCCTCTTCTCCACTCCCCCCCACTGATAAAATAACCCTACACCCCACCAATGAAAAGGGGGAGGGTGGGTGGGTAGCAAGTTCATGCCAAAATGTGACTGCTTAACCCAACTACACTAGACTAGACTAAAACTCTTAAGCCCCTCCCCATCATTATCTCATTTCCTCCCAACCATCCCTGCCTCCACTTAACCCTTTCACCTCCCCAACCCACTTAATTCCCCTTAATATTAACCTAAGCCCCCATGAAGATGTCCCTCTTCTCCGCCAATCAGGCTGACCAGGCTGGTCCTCCACCCTTCTACCCAAAATTGTTCAATCCACTTCCCACAAAGGGAAGGGTCAATCCAAACATCATTTGGTGTGCAATAATTACCTGGACATTACCAGCCCTTGGCAATTACCTAATGCCTACCAAAGCTTCACCTGCCACTGGAGCAAGAATACTCAACCCCAGTCACCAACACTATCTGACCCCTAGCAAGGAAGACTCCAGCTAATAATACAATGTGAAGTTAAATTCTGATACTCCCCAACAATTTCAAGCAAACAAGACATTACCTTGTGAGTACATATTCAGCTGCACTGCTGGAAAACCAAACTTTTCATCCCCTCCATCAGCTGCCACATTCCTCAGCCTTCAAGCTTGCCTGTCGAGTCCACGTTCCTTTCGCCCATCACGTAAAATCCGCTCTGCACATCCCATCTGCCACCTTAGTGATCTATAACGAAAAGGACAAAATTAAATCCTCTAATATGTAGAGAAGGCTCCACCTTATATTCCATATTATAGCCACAACATTCCAAGACTGCGTGTGCAAGAAAGAAAAAGACAGGTAAATCATTCAAAATACATAACCATATTCCAAGACATCTTCAAGGACATCCTATCCTGCCAACTCAGTAAGGAATGTACCACCACCACTCACATCTATGGCAAAGCAGCCATAACTGAAACTATGCTTCCAATGACCCTATCAAATACCCAAGATAAATTTAACCATCAGTCGAGTATGTTAAAACTATCCCCCGCCATGAAGGGACCTATCAGTATCCACAACATGGGTAACCTTGGGATCCAGAACACATCAATTAGCGCTCTAAATATTGGCTAATAGCTTCTATTGTTCACAAAATATACACATTTTAAAATTTTATACTGTTTGTTTAATTTGCAGAAATACAAGCTGTGTATAGGCTGTTAGAGGTGTGACATTCCATACCACATAGGTGTTAGTAAGGTAGGGTAACCCTGAACCACTCACCATTATATTAAACACCAGTGTTAAATCTCCTAATGTGTAAACACCCACACCTCAGCGACCAACCCTTTAGTTTATCAATGTCAACTCCCCTCCCTCTTTCCAGTTACCACTTCCTTGCTTTACCTTACTTCCTTTTTATCATAACTGTCTAATCCCAGCAGAATTATCCTTGTACCCATCTGCCTAATCACAAACCAGTAGGTGTATTAGTATGAATAAGACTGCTTCAGCAAACTGCATTTGTACATTTGTACATACTATCCTGGCCCATTGTAATAATGAAAGCAGAAAGCCAAATGACCAGTTTCAAGTTCAACAGCCAAACAAAATATAAAATGTTCATAAACATGCATGCCCGAAACAAGTACCGTGCCATAGAAAAACTCTGGCACTCTGCATCCTGCTGTGTGAGAACCCAAACTACAACATCATTCAAAGGCACCACACACCTTCCTTCGACACTTGATCTACCCCAACCAAGGAAAGCCAGCAGAATATATATACCAGCTAAGATTTCACTATCTCTATCAGGACAGTCTGCAAAATGTGCATGTTTAAGTAGTACACACACAAATTCAACTATTACCCAGCTTGGCCTTATTAGCAGCTCCAACTGAAATTATGGCATGGAACAGATATCAAGCTTAGTCATAATAGTAAAAGGGATGAAAAATGCATGATTAATCTCTATGTGACATCAGTTAGACCGGTTATACCATATGATTATTTCTATGAGTACACTGTAGGTCAACTTAGAAGTTTAGAATCTGTTCAGAGGAAATTTATTAAAAAATACTACATAACTTGAGTTACATGAACATATGTAAGAGGTTTTGATGTTTTGGTGAAACAAAATTCATGCTAATTTTTAACACATCTGGCATGTGCAAAAAGGAACCATTCAGCTGGACATCCCATAGCTCACGAAACTGTTCATGACTGTTGTTCAGCACAAGTTCACCACCACAGGAAAGAAACAAACATCCTCAAATGCGGCCCAAGCAACCCGAAAACAAGGACCAGCCCAAAACAAGAACCTACAAAGCAAAATGAAAGGCTGGCCAGAAGTACATTTAGTAAGTTTACTTTCTTGCCCTTTCTAATACTGTATTCTGAACAACTGTTCTTCATGGGGAAAAAAAAAAATCCCAATATAAAGTTTAATTTAATGCTGGGTTATTGATTTTCATAAACTGAGAGATTTTTGCCGTTTTTCTAATTTCATATAGTACTCACTATACATCCATGGCTTTTCATGTAAATTCACACAGTACTTGTTTCCATGGCTTTTCATGTAAATTCATACAGTACTCATTATACTTATACAGATTTTCATGTAAATTCATGCAGTACCCGTTATACTTCCACATATTTTCCTGTGAATTAATATACTGTTCATTATACTTCCATGACTTTTCATATAAATTCATACAGTATTCATTATACTGCCATGGATTTTCCTGTGAATTCATATAGTACTTATACTTCCATGGCTTTTCATGTAAATTCAAATAGCACTCATATTTCCACAGCTCGGATTTAACCCAGTAGTTATCGACACTACCGCACATGTGCAGTAGCATCTCTGTCCCCCGCGTGGAACTCATCCCCTGCGAGATGGCCACCTTGGCTTCCTCTAAACCCCTAAACTACCACTGAATTACTCAGTGACCAGGAAAGCCACCCAAGACCTACATGAGCTGATGGAAACAGTGAATTCAATAACTGACCACAAGATAATATAACCCCAAGAAATGAAAGCTATGCCCTAGTGCTTTGTTTTTTTTTTTAATCCAGTACTGTAGTTCCCATAGTAGCCAAGCAACAGCTGCAACTCAGGCAGACACAAGGAAGGCCCACAAAACAGCAAATCACTGATGAATCCAAAACAGCCACCAGGAAAAACCTGCAAAACCATAAACCACCACGGACACCAAAGCAGGCACCAAGAAAATGCAATGCCCCTCCCCAATGTGCCAATACCCACAGATATCCTGCTTGATAAGTTACCAGAACCAAGTATGTGTTCCAACCCCTTTCCTTTTATTTATTTATTTTTTTGTTTTGCGCTGTGTCCCTCCACCGAACCCATACAGGACGAGGGCAGCTAAACATATACAACACCAAATCTCAGCAGCATCCTAAATCTCCTCATTAGCCTCCAAAATTTACCCTGCCCCAAAAGAGTCAAGTTAATTATTGCTTGATATCGCAAAAGCTTAAGATGTGTTAAACACACAACTGATCGCCGTTTTTTTTTTTTATATATATACTGCCGACACTAACCACGCATGCCCGCATTGGGGCCCCATAAAACCACAAGGATGCTATCTGGGCCAAGAAATACTTGGCAGCAAAATTACAGAGAAAAGCCAAGAGGTCCAGGCACACAGGCTGTGGAAGCCACAATGAAGGCAACCAGTCTCACAACACTACTCACCGAACACACCAGCCTCCATCAACTATGGACACATCATAAAATCTGTTTCACGACAAATTGCCTATGCTGCCGAACCGACTGTTGAACGCACCTCACACCCATTCCATTCCATTCCATCACATTTAGCATTAGACTCAATCTCTCACCCCGGCACTCAAGCCCACGAAATGGCCAACAATCATGAAAATGGATTGACAGAACAAGCCCTACCCCCCAAGCCGCATAGGACCCTGGCAACCAAAGCTCACTCAGGCTCCATGCCCAATGCAAAGCCCCCTCTCTCTCCTCCCCTTTTTTTTTTGTCATCCCATCATGTTTGTGTCCACCCTCCACCAATGAAAGGAGTCCCTACAAGCCTCCAAACCACACTCCGCAGGGACCGCACCCAGACAGGGCCCATCCTTAAGGCATAGCATGTTACGGAGAAGCACCCCAACTCCCATACCAACTCCTTAACATGACAATGCCAAGAGGAACAGACCATACGAAGCTAACTTTAATATTGCATCAAAATATACCTTTTTTTTTTTTTTCTTTCTTTTCCTTTTGTGAGAATTTATTTCACATGGCACTAATACAGCTCGGAAAATCCAGAAATGGGCAGCCATTTCAAAATAGTCTCTTCTCTGCTCACTCTCAGAAAACAAAAACTGCACAAAGTGATCTTCCAACCGAACAGGGGAAACAATGTGAGTAGAGCACGCCAAACATTGAAAGGCATGTCTGGATACTCTGAGGAATCTGTGCAGCCAAGTGATGACTGTCACAATCCTCAGACAGACACTGCCACCATGCATATGTGGCAATCACATTTAGCCCGCCTGCCCAAAGCCTGGGAAAATCACGTGTGGCTTCAGTAAAGTAAAAGAGGAACCCTGAACCAACTGGACTGCCACACCTGAACCGCGAATGAAACTCTGCCCCCAAGAACCAGGGCTAGCTCACCCACTTCTCCAATATTAGCAAACCAAACCAACAGCAAATGTCAAAGCTTGTGGCACAAAACAACGGGCGATGGAATCAAAACATCAACCCAAGGTTTTCTTTCTGTCTATGTACCTCGGAAAAGCCCCAAGCAGCAAAAAAAAAAAAACCCCAAAAAAAACGAAGATACAGTAAACCCCCACCCTCCCATGACTGGACTGAAACAATCACCGCCTGCCCCATTAACCATTACCACTACCAACCATTGCATTAAGGCTCACAGTGGAGCCCCAAGCAGCAAGTGGAAAAAAAATATGACTAGACTGACTGCACATATGCTACACTGTCCCCCCAATAAACACTACCAACCCCTGCAATCAAGCCTCATTCACCTCCTCCATATCCCACCTTTCCAAGGCCTACCAGGCCACCAATACCTTCAGGTCGTGATGGACGAGAGCCTGCTCTAGCAAAGTTCACTCCAAAATGTGACTGCTTAACCCAACTATACTAGACTAAACCTCTTAAGTCCCTCCCCATCATTATCTCACTTCTTCCCAACCATCTCTGCCTCCACTTAACCCTTTCACCTCCCCAACTCACTTACTTCCCCTTTCTATTAACCTAACCCCCCCCCCCCATGAAGATGTCCCGGGACAACTTAGTTTGTGCCAAACTTCATTTGGTGGCAGTTCACAAGAAAGTGGGGTAACCATGCCTACTGTTTCTGGTTGCAGCAAGCATAGTCAGATGTCTGGCAGGGCACCACATAGGAAGATGTCCCAGGGTGCTCATGGTAGGGCTGCTAGTCATCATGCCCCTGACAGATGCGACACAGCTGGTAGTAGCAGGTGCATGTTTCAGGCTGTCATGGCGACGCAGGCACGTATGGAACATTACACCAAACAGGGCCTGAGGCTGCAGAGGGCTGCTCTTACATCTGCAAGTGACAACTCCCATGAACTGTCTGGTGCCATCCGTGCATTAACTGAGCTCATGGATAGATGGTCTGGTGAGATGATGGCCCTCATCTACCATGGTCTGTCCATGCTTGAACATGTAGTGGGAATGCAGAGATGGACACGTGGATGTAGGCCAGCAATGCCAACAGCTGGCAGTCAACATGGGCATGCTAGGACACCAAGGGGCTCCTGTAGTGGCAGTACCAGCCCCGGCACTGTTGGGGGGATGCTGTCCACACCACAGCAGAGCAGGCCATGAGCACATGATCCTGGCCAGTCCCAGTAAAGAGCTGGTTCCAGCAGACATTTTTCATCATCAGGTGAGAGTAGTACATATAGGCCTGTACCTGGACATGCCCATGGAACCCCTGGCAGGCATAATCCACATGTTTGTGGCAGGAGGCAGTGAACTGCACACCCTGTCAGATATGGTCTGCAACTGTCCATAAACACCTGTGTAGGAGAGCCACATGGGAGAACTGTGTGCATGCATACCCACACACTATACAAACACACCTAGGGCAACCCAGTACCTGCACACACCACATTACCATGCCCAGTTCACCTCATTACACCCCTCACCCACACACATGGTGTAAAATGTATGGCCCACCCTCGACCTCTGGCAAACTAACAACACACCCTGTGCATATGATGATACCTGTGCCACATCCATGTCATCCATACCATTGATGCAGGGACAGGCTAATATGGTTCTGGTGCACATGGTGACTGTACTACAGTGTACCCCAGAACAGCAGTGTAACATGTTGTAAGGAGTAAAGTGTAATGCATATATGTCAGGTTGTGTAGCTGTCCAACAATGGTGCATTATAGCTGTTAGTAACACAGGGTGATTGTGGTCTCTATAATGTTATCCATTTGTGTTGTAAGTGTACATGTGTCAGCATGAGGATGGTCTGTAGTCATATTCTACAATGAGGTATGGCACTGTGGTGACACCATGGCTATGACATATCCGGGGTACAGTTGAACACGTCACAGGTTTGTATAACAGTTATTGCCTGTGCCACATGGACAGGTGACCCACTGCAGTGTGTATACTCTGCAACCTGATGTAGACCTATCCACATACACACACACTCTTACTTGGCAACACTGGGACTATACCCCTACCTAGGTATGTAGTGATACTGAAGTGTGTGGCTTTCATTGTACACACCACACAACATTTAGGGTGAGGTGTGTTCCAGGTTACATGTTACATGCAGAACATCCCCAGATATGTGCAGTATGCTAATGGGGGATGTAATGGGTGTACATGGATGATACATAGGGTAACATGCCTTCATATACACCTTAACAGACACATAAAAGGCAGACACACGTTCGAGAGACCTGGGCCTTTCGCTGCTAACTAACTTGTCTGTGTGTCCAATGTGTTACAGGTCAGCTGCACATGGCACATGCATAACTGGCCTGGATTGTGGTATCAGTTACCTGTATGGTTGATGGTGACAGTGGTAACCATAACGTGGTACACGGGACATATACCGGTGTACCTTGGTGTAATGACAATGTACACAGCACCCACATTCCCAATGGATGTTGTACTCCCTGAAACCCATGATGACACTCTGACATACCCACCATCACACATTGGCCATGACTGCGATACAACCCATTGTATATCTCAACAGTAGTACTACAGAGATATGCATCTAATGCACATGCCACATGCATTGTAGGGTATTGCACTGTCATGCCTCACCTATGGGCAGCAACAACACTATCTGTACTACTGTGTGGCAATGGGTATTGTAATAGGAGTATGTGGCCTTGGAATGCTGTACCCTACAGATATATTGGCATGTACACATACACACACTTGCCAGAACACAATGGGTATCCCATGCCTATCAACCTATTTGTACAACACTGTTGTGCTGGTACTGCAAGGCTCGTGTAGCCAGTATGGAGAGGAGCTTAACAAGGTACATGTAATGTCCCATACAACTGACTATGGCAATGGGTGTTGTGGTGGTTGTGAAGGTCCTCATGGAATTCCCAAGTACAGGTGTGCTAACACACAGACACTGCTAAACTCGGTCATGCACATGTACACATGTGTCAGTACTGGGGTGCATCACTGCAAGAGGTCATAGCTGTGTACCTAGTATTGTCATAGGAGAGATAGGTTGTGTAGGGGTTGTGTGTACAATGGTATCCTGCCACCTGCCATGTGGCAGCAGGCAATCTATCGACAGACACTACTGTGATGCCCATCAGGGTGAGAATGACATGCATCAGCCAATCCTCCAGGTGCCTCCTGCACATGGCCACTGTGGTGATCAAGTTGACATGTATTCAACATGTATTACAACACATGGTTAGTGCTGTGATGGAGATCTGTACCCAAGCATGTTCTGTTGACTGTGGTGCCAATGGCATGTGGTGCGTTCAGGGTATCTCCTATATTTGCCAGTTCTTACACAGCTGGGCTGACATCTCAGTGTCAATCAAGCTTAGGTTGCCTGTACATATCCCAGCTGGATACCTGCCATCACATCTGTAAACGGACTGGCAGTCATCAGCTTAGCAAGTAGCTATGCAGTAGGATGAATGTGTTGAAAGATAGATGTTTGACAACAATATGTATAACATAACGACATGTCAGAAGCCCTCACTAACATGTGCTGTCGGTCCCATACAACTGACTATGGCAATGGGTGTTGTGGTGGTTGTGAAGGCCCTCATGGAATTCCCAAGTACAGGTGTGCTAACACACAGACACTGCTATACTCAGTCATGCACATGTACACATGTGTCAATACTGGGGTGCATCACTGCAGGAGGTCATAGCTGTGTACCTAGTATTGTCATAGGAGAGATAGGTTGTGTAGGGGTTGTGTGTACAGTGGTATCCTGCCACCTGCCATGTGGCAGCAGGCAATCTATCGACAGACACTACTGTGATGCCCATCAGGGTGAGAGTGACATGCATCAGCCAATCCTCCAGGTGCCTCCTGCACATGGCCACTGTGGTGATCAAGTTGACATGTATTCAACATACATTACAACACATGGTTAGTGCTGTGATGGAGATCTGTACCCAAGCATGTTCTGTTGACTGTGGTGCCAATGGCATGTGGTGCGTTCAGGGTATCTCCTATATTTGCCAGTTCTTACACAGCTGGGCAGACATCTCAGTGTCAATCAAGCTTAGGTTGCCTGTACATATCCCAGCTGGATACCTGCCATCAGTACATCTGTAGAGGGACTGGCAGTCATCAGCTTAGCAAGTAGCTATGCAGTAGGATGAATGAGTTGACAGATAGATGTTTGACAACAATATGTATAACATAACTACATGTCAGAAGCCCTCACTAACATGTGCTGTACAGACTGTAATCTACAGTTACATTCCACATGTTGGATTATTACCCAGTCGGGGTTATTCACTGTGACACAGCTCACACACCAGGGATACAACAGGAAGGCCTCAGAGTCCAGCTATGCCAGCAGGTGTGTCTGTTCTCAGTACTACATTTAGCACTCTACTCTTGCTTGGGTAAGCACTGTCAACAGTATTATCGCCATGATACACTACATGCCAGTGTGACAGCATGTACCCTGGTCTACTACCCCTGTATGTAACACATTCATATGGATAACAGTGCTGTACAGGCCTCTATATGTCTGTGTCCCACACATGACACTCACACCCCTTGCTTCTGTAATAACAGCACATAGGCGCATGTATTGTACATGGCATTACATACACTTATTACAGATGTCATTACCCTGCTATGTTATCAGACAGGGTGGCATGAACTGGTTACCAGGGCTAAGCCATGCATAGCAGGTATCAACATTGCTGCAGTATAACAGCTAAGCTGAATTGTGCACTGGTAAGCGAAGCCTACACTGTGTAAGTTTCCATACGTTTACCCATAGCTTAGCACCACATAGCTTCATGCAAACCCATGCAAATGCACTTAAAGCTGCTCAAAACTGCCTTAACCACTCTGTATCCGATAGACCTTGTTCTGCCCAGCAACAAAATGAACAGCCCTTGCAGGTCTTGAACCCAGGACCCTATACACTATAGTCACAACACTTAACACTACGCCATGACCACTGTGAAGTGTTTTTTCAATATATCTGTCAATACACATATTGATTACAATTGAACAATTGCCTTTACTTCCACAATTGTGTAATACTTGTTAGTAATATGACTGTTGCATCACATATGTTGTTTCATCATAATGTACACATAGCAGATACATATGGTGAGATACATCTTGGAGGGTATACACAACCGTGAGGTTTACAAATGACAGGAATATGGCTATATACATATAATAGGTTAATATATGTCTACATGTACATACACATGTATATTCATACATATGTCTGTATACACATCTGTATAGTGCAACATATATATGGCCATGTGTGCATCTTTTCGTATGTATTTATATATATATATATATATATATATATATATATATATATATATATATATGTATATATAGATATATGTATATATAGCTATATATGTATGCACATCCTATGTGTACAGATATGCCTATTTATGTAGCTATATATGTAGATATCTATAACTATATATGCACACATATCTATTCTGATATACCTATTTCTGTCAATATATATGTAGATATCCATAAGTATATGTGCATATGTATCTCTATCTGTATATGTGTAGACATATATTTCTGTGTATATGTATATATCTGAGTGTTTATATGTATATATACATACATATACATATCCAGCTATGTATGCCGATATGTATATGTATATTTATTTATATAGATATATGGATAATTATATATATATATATATATATATATATATATATATATATATATATATATATATATGTTCACCATATGTCCTGAACATGGCATGGAGCCCTACCTCAGCCCCAGTATTCCCAACCTCTTAGTGCAAGGGGATGTCAAGTATGTATCGCAGGTATATATGTAGACTATTGCTACTGTAATAGGGGTTGTATTCACAGGCATGTTGTGTGTGGGAGGCCACATCTGCTTTTAATATGTGTGCCATTTGTTACTGACAGACATCCTAAGGACATCATAGTACAGTACCACTGCTAGCACAGTAATGATCCTGTGGACTACAGCAGAGATATGGCCAAAAAACGTGGACAGTCTGACACAGTCTGGTCAATCCAGAGGTATACACAGAACCCCTTAGTGCAAGACATGTGGACCAAACCTGATAATGTAGATGTTAACAGCCATGTAGATGAGTATATCATGTAAATACTGGTATACATTTGCCCCTATAGGTTATGCATTCACACACCCCTGTCTGTCCTGACACAAAATAACCACTGGTACAGAGGTGCCATGGCCACATACTACCCACTAGTTAGTGACATACATCTGTACAGCATCCCACTGCTTTGACATACATGACTGTTATGGTGGCCTGGCAGCAGTACATCTGACAAGTATCTGGACATAGCATCACACTGGGTAATACACTAAGCTGCTAGGCATGTAACAAAGCACTGTGCAGGCTACAGGCAGACTGCCACAACACTGGTCTACATTTCTTAAGGGGGAATACACATGTACCTGCATATATAGCAGGCTCTACAGGCATGTCACAGCACAGAGTAACAGACACCTGTGTAAAAGTGCATAACCACAACCAATGTGAACACAGCCACAGCCATATGGTAAGCTAGCATAATATTACTGCATATGGACTATCTGATCAACACCATCCTCATATGTGCCACTCACACACTAACCCTACACATACTGGGCCACTACACAGTGTGGTCCAATGCCTGTCTGTGGCATGGGACATGTGTGTGTTTGGCCCTACAAACATGTAAGCCAATAGGGTAACATGCAGTGGAGCAGCATGTAACATCAGATACCAAGAACAATGATATCTACCACGGTCTGTACACAGGCCAAGGTACATATTCACAATACACACACATTCGACAATCACCATAAGTACACAGACCTCAATACTGTACACACAACCACAGAATGCCCAGGGTATGTCCTCAAATATAACCACTACTATACATAACATGTGTAGCAGTCTGATAATTCACTGGCTTGTTATTAGATATGATGTCAATAAATTATGGTGTACAGAACATATGCACCTCTTTCTGCATAACATATGTACAAAAATTGACAGAGTTGTGGCTGGAGGCACAAACACAGGGCCAATACTGACATGTTGCCATGATAACCTCATACATTTACTGTTGTAACAGGGTTTGTTGTAACATATGTCCTATGAGGGATATGAAGTCAGTAACTCTCATGGCTGTCACCATGTACTGACTGCAATCCTCACACTATGCATCTGCAGTTCACAGATAGGTGCTGTGTGAGTAACATAAGTAACAAAAGGCACCACACACTGCCTAGTCTGCAGATGACCCTGCAGATAGGGGTTTCCTCAGAAACATAGCAATGTCATGACAAGTATTATAACATGTAGACCAGCCATATCCACACACACTCTGTTAAACCAACATTATTCCAAATGGAGAATAGCAACACTTACATTCTGCAGTCATGTCAGGCACATCCCCCTCCTGTGTGTTGGCCTGTTTCCACAGTATATGTTATTAGAGGTAAATCCCCAATCCATCTGTGATGCTATTTGTCAAATACCAGATCTAGGTCCTGCTCACAGTGACTGAAAAGGCCCAACACCAACATGATGCTCCTAGATATTGGAGTGTGTTTCCATGCAATTGGCTATGGGAATGTTACCACAGCTGTTCCACATGCAATCAGCTAGAGGTGGGCTGTAATTTGTGCAGAGGCCATCACCTGATCATGAGCATCACTTACAAAACACATGCTGCTGCCTAAGCAAAGCAGGTGTAGTTCTCCATATCCACCAGAGAGGGAGTGAGAGAAGCAGACAGAGGCAAAGATAAGTCAGGGTTGGGGTGGGAGAGTAAAACCTAAGCATGTTTGTGTCACACACCTACCAGTACAGGGTATCAAACCCCTGACTGACTATGTATTGCTATCACATGTCTATGCAGTTATTGGATGCACCACATAGCTTACATGTTTAGGAGTTCTCCAAACGTATATGTGATGGTGAGTGACATCTGCAACAGTGATATGGTAGCGATACAGTAGGTATAGTACACATACATGCCTGTCCATATGAACATGTGTCAGCATCAACGCTGCCACAATCTCTCAGGGACTCACATACATTCACATACTTGGCAGGGTCAGGAATACACTTCCTCACTAGTTAGTTTGCCACAATACAGTACTGTGCAGGTATCACATGCACCACAGGGGTTATCTGGAGGTTATATGGGCAAAAGGTATGTGGAGGTGTCTGACATCACAAAGCATGCTTCAGTATGCCAATGGGGGTTGTAGTGAGTGTGAATGTGGTCAAAAGCATCATACACCACACACACACACACACACACACACACACACACACACACACACACACACACGGTACCAGTACTGACATGCGTGCATGCATTGCTTCACAGGTGCGTAGTGGTTGACTGTGCCAGAAGGCTATACAAGGCTAGGTGAAGGGTGTACTTTGGCATCAGGCTACAAGACAATGATTTGTAGTGTGGCTCAGGGGTGTAGTGTCTGGACTTGTCCACACAGGTGGGTATTTTATTCACCATCCAGTCACCTGGGTAACTATTGTGTGTGGCAATTGCTGTTCAATGCTTGCCATGTATGTGTTCTTTAGTCCATTACATAAACACTGTCTGGGATGTGCACACATCCCACATGCATGTACAGTGACATGTGGAACTGTACTTGGTGTGTCTGGCCCAGGTTGTGTACACAGATTGTTATAATCAGATGTGCCTGTCTTTGCCTCATGTGCTGTGAACAGGTAATGGACAGGAGATTGATTCTGCACTTACATTGATAGCATGATACAGGTATTCCCTGGTGCCAGTGGCATCTGTCCATACAGGCATGTGTATAAGGCATGGTATGTCCTTTGTGGGTCACATTTGATGGCACCACAGGTGTTGCAGACATCCAGTGGGGAGCATAATGAAGGCACACTATCTGCATGTATGTGCATATTTTACTGATGGACAGGGTGCCATGCCCTCTGTCATCCACTGCAATCACACCATGGTTACTGTTAGCAATATGCAGGGTACTACCAACATAGCAGTTGTTGCCTAGGCAAGTGTGTTTGTGTATGAGATGTGGGTTGAGAGTGTTCTCTGTGTAATACAAGGGTTGCTAACTTTGTTTGCCAGGCCTTGATGTCACATGTAGGGGTATGGATTGCCACCCCAGCCTCTCGGCTATTTCACATCTGTTATCCTTGTAAGGTGGACATTGTGACATATAATGGGGCCACCATATAAGAAATTTGCAAAACCCATACCACAATGAGTGCAGTTATTACACACTCACAGCCACCTCCACAAAGGATATGAATGACAAACACAGACACACAGAGACACACACACACCTGCCATGTCTGGGATTAGAACTCCTACCTAACTAGTTTATTACACTACAGTATTATGCAGTTATATGATGCAACACAGAGATTACTGGAATACTCCTTCTGCAAAGGTGTGTTTCACAGTGAATGACATCAGCAGGCTTGCCAAAGTAGGGAATTTGATCTGTGAGAGTAACTAGCCTAAAATGCATTGCTTCCTACACCAAAGAAACACATATGCAAGCATTCACACTTGCCATGTGTGGGAGTAGAACCCCTACCAAAGTACTATATTACACTACGGCATTACACTGTTATAGGACGCACCACAGAGATTACTGTCTACACCTTTCTCAAAGGTGTATTTCACAGTGGATTATATCAGCAGCCTTGCCAAAGTGAGGCATTTGAATTGTAGTGTGTGTGACTAGCTTAAAAAGCATTGCTCTCTACACAGACAGAGACACACAAACACACAGTTGCCATGTCTGGGAATAGAACTCCTACCTAACTAGTTTATCACACTACAGCATTATGCAGTTATAGGACCTGCAACAAAGATTACTGGGCAACACCTTTCCCAAAGGTGTATTTCACAGGGAATGACATCAGCAGCCTTGCCAAAGTAGGGCATTTGAATTGTAGTGAGTGGGACTAGCCTAAAAAACATTGCTCCCTACACAGACACACAGACACACACACACACACACACACACACACACACACACACACACACACACACTCACACACACACACACACACACACACACACACACACACACACACACACACACACACACACACACACAC